>NC_136647.1:1607280-1612280 GCF_949748355.1 Melanostigma gelatinosum | reverse complement strand
AGTCTAACCAGTCTGACCAGTCTGACCAGTCTGACCAGTCTAACCAGTCTGACCAGTCTAACCAGTCTAACCAGTCTGACCAGTCTAACCAGTGGTGGTCCTCGGTGTGTGAAGAGGACTTTGACCAGCAGGATGCAGAGGTGGTCTGTAGGGAGCTTGGCTGTGGGGCTCCTTCAGTCCTCCAGGGGGCGCTCTATGGAGAAGTGGAGGCTCCAATGTGGACCAAAGAGTTCCAGTGTGGAGGCCGTGAGTCTGCTCTCCTGGACTGTAGAAGCTCAGGCTCAGATAGAAGCACCTGCTCACCTGGCAAAGCTGTTGGACTCACCTGCTCAGGTAGAAGAGGAGCTGCAGCTTTGATCTGGTTCATCTCTGTTCTACTGAAACTCACTTTGTTCTTCACTGACGACTCTCTTGTTTCTGTTCAGAACCTGTCAGGTTGGAGGGAGGAGCCAGTCGCTGTGCAGGAACACTGGAGGTGAAACATGAAGGAGGCTGGAGACCAGTAGGTTACTCTGACTATTACTGGACCCTGAAGACAGCAGCTGTTGCCTGCAGAGAGCTGGACTGTGGCTCTGCTGTTTCTATCAGACGGAGAGAGGAGTCCTCAGAGATATCTGCGTGGTGGATCAACTCTCCCTGTGTTCACTCTGGATCTGCTCTGAGAGATTGTTTAACATCAGATTCCTCTTCCTCCATCGTGGATCTCACCTGCTCAGGTAAGCCCATCAGTGACATCATCTCTGACATCATCTCTGACAGCAGTGTTTCCAGCATGTTCCTTCCTCTGTCACAGTGACAGTCAGTGGGTTTCTATTGGACTGAACTGTGAAGTTATCCAGGACAACGACACCCTGAAGTGTCGAGAGGTGGGCTGGTTTCTGGAAGCTTCAAACCTCCAGAGACTGCTGAGCTCCACCTGGAGGACACACCTGTCTGTCTGTCTGTCTGTCTGTCCTCTGACATCACGTCCATATTCAGGGTCCATCTTGCTCAAGGGAGGGTAAACATGAACTTTCATCATCTCTCTGTGTTTACAGACCTGCTGCTTCAGCCAATCATCACCGTGTCCTCCTCAATGTACGGGGTCTCCGAGGCCCAGCAGCAGGGGGCTCCGGTGCTCAGGCGCTCCACCTTCACCATCAGCTGCTCCATCCAGCCACAGTACCCAGGAGGCTCCTTCCAGCTCACCTTCACCTCCTCCAACTCAGCACACAACGACACCCAGCCAGCTGTCAATCACTCTGCCCACTTCCTGTTTCCTGCTGCAGAGCCCGCCCACCAAGGAAGCTACAGCTGTGTTTATCACCTCCATGTTTTTAATCATAGCTTCTCCTCTGAGAGCCGTCGGCTCTCCATCACTGTCTTAGGTAAGCTGACTGTGTTCATGCAGGTTTGAAGATGATTGGTCCAAACTGACTGAAGATGATCAGCTGACCACAGAGTCCATGTTGTTGTTTGTGGAACGACTCTGTGACTCCTGTCATTGTGGAAGACATGTCATATAGTAACCAAACCTCAACACAGTCTATGAACAGCTCACAATCTACTGTAGCACAGAGCAGGTTTGGTTACCAGGATGACTCTGGTTCTGAGAACTGAAGCAGCTTCTGACGCGACCAATCACAGAGCTCCACTGCCACCACACCACTCATAACACCCCTTAGCCCCCAACTCTCCATCTTCAAGTGTAGTTCCTCCACCAATCAGAAGCAAGCAGGGCGGTGTGCTCCGATACCTCACTCAGAGAACCAGGCTCATCCTGGACACCAAACGCTGAGACGGTGGTTAACGTGTTGATGTGTGTCAGTGATTGTAGGTTTCAGGGTCAGTGGCAGCTGTTGGACTCATGATGGCGTGTGATGTGATGACTGTCCATGTGTTTGTTCAGATCCAAGACCTCTGATCATCAGAGCCATCGTCCTGCCGCTGGCTCTGCTGTTGCTGAACGTTGGCCTGTACGTCTACTGTAAGGTACGGACACACGTCTGCTGTTTAGACCAGCCACTGAGATGAAGCTCTCGCTCTGTGTTCAGTCAACTGAAGACAGGACTGTGCTGTCATGTCTCTGCAGGCCAACAGGGGGCAGATGCCGTGCAGACAGAAGAACACTCAGCTGGTTCGATATAAGATGGGTGTTCCTGCAGCTGAAGAAGAAGAAGAAGAAGAAGACGAAGACGAAGACGAAGACGAAGAAGAAGAAGAAGAAGAAGAAGAAGAAGGAGCAGAGTAGCTCCTCCAAGGAGCTCATCTCACATCCAGATGGTTTCTACACACAACCACCACCAGCTCCCTTTGATACGCATGTTCCCTTCAACCATCAGGCTGAATATGATCTCACGTTATTACAGCCCGTCTGTCTTCCTCTCAACAATGTGTCGGTCTCTCCACACCTTCTGACTTCCTGTCTGTGGCTCTCAGCTCCAAGCCCATTGGTTCCTGCTGAAGACGTGAATCTTTAAAAGCACCTCACGGATATAAAGCTTCATTAACAGTCGACTTGAGAGCAGGTTTACCAGAGTCCAAGCAGAAAGCAGAGACTATCAGGAACAATGTTAGTGTGAGATATCAGAACAAACATGAAACACGGACTTCTATCTTCTACGTTCTGTAGAACGACACTCAATGTTCACAATCTGTTGCTGTTTGTCCTTTAAAACATAGAATGAGCTTCATGACTTCACTTTAGCCTCCTTGTGCTTCACACGACTCTTTATTGTCGTGAGCAACATTTATCTAAAAGATAATCAGAACAATACAAATCAGAACAACGTCCCGCTGTGATCAGCCCCTAACAACTCATTTATTTCAGATTCAGACGTTTTTCCTGTTTTGCTCATTGTTGTTCTTAATCATTGTAGTTCATTGTGTAATGAAGGATTCAAGATATTTCATAAGAATGCTGTAATGAAGGATTTAGCTTGTTTTTCATAATCAGAGGGTTTTACTTCAATCATTTTGCTTCGTTTTGTAATTATAGATTTAGCTTGTTCGATGGGTTGGAGTGTTTGGGAAGTTGTGGGTTCCTTCTAGAACCCACAACTTCTAGAGAAAAACTCAAATGTAACTGAGAGGCACGGGGCTCTGTACCTCTCGTAAGATGGAGCCGGCTGCACGGACGTGCGGTTACGACACACACACACACACACACACACACACACGGGGCTTGTAGGGCTTTCCAGGTTATCAAGTGGTTCGGTACGTCGGTACTTTCCGAGTGACTGGTCAGGATGGTTTGCTTCATTGATCATGTTTGACTTTCTCACAGGCGCCGGCTGACGTCTGCATTAACGCTGGCCGAGCGCGGTGGCGCACACACACAAGTTTCATTTTTAACTTTTTATTTTCTACCTTTTAGGCTTCTGTTAAGGTCACCTTTGGCCTTTTGACGTTCACCTCGTAACAGGTGGACCGGGGCGCACGTTATGCAAAAGAGTACGTAAACATGAGAATGCTCTGTTATTAATCTTATGCTGGGCCAAAACGCTGCATTATGTTTTGTATCTTTCGTTGTTGGTGTATTATCATGTATGGCTGTAAGCTGTTGAACCCATACGATGAGGAATACATGTCTGAGTATTCTTAACCCAGTGAGCACGGTGTGGCCTACGTCCTGAGCACCAGCAGAGGTCCTTGTGTTAGATAACATCCATCAATGAATGTCTACATTTAAGGGGGGTGACCATGCGCACGTCATGCCTCAGGAGGAAGGCACCAGGGGGCTGAAACCTTCCCCCGGTGTTTCCGGAGTATAAATACTCCCGGTTTGAGACAATCGGGGTAGAAGTAGAGGTAGCAGTAGTTGGGACAGTAAGTCCACCAGGTCATGATACAAATCAGAACAACGTCCCGCTGTGATCAGCCCCTAACAACTCATTTATTTCAGATTCAGAAGTTTTTACTATTTTGCTCATTGTTGTTCTTAATCATTGTAGTTCATTGTGTAATGAAGGATTCAAGATATTTCATAAGAATGCTGTAATTAAGGATTTTATTATTGTTGTACTTCATTAATGTTGCAATCAAGGTATTTACATTTTTTTGCTCATTTCATAAGAATGCAACAATTTTTTGTTCTTCGTAAATTTACTTAATTTTAAGGAATTAAAAAAATAAATATTTTGTACTTCATGAATTTACAATATTATGTAAATAAGGATTTTGCTTATTTTTACAATTAAAGATTATTCTTATTAATAATTGTGTTTTGCTTATTTCAGAAGAACTTTGCTGATTCCTGTTTCAGTATTTTGATTACTTTTGTGCTAAATATCCGAACTAATCAAACAATGTGAATAAAATAACATACGTCAAACTAAACACACATACTTGTACTGCACAGTCTTTACGGTACTCGGTCAGAAGGTCCAGGAAGCACACCGACCAATCACAAGCGTTGTAAATCATATCACGCAGGACTACTCGGCCAATCAAATGTGTGTTCTGATAAGCGTTCGCTAGCCTCCCGTCGGAGGAAAGCTAACGTCAGCTAGCCTCCCGTCGGAGGAAAGCTAACGTCAGCTAGCCTCCCGTCGGAGGAAAGCTAACGTCAGCTAGCCTCCCGTCGGAGGAAAGCTAACGTCAGCTAGCCTCCCGTCGGAGGAAAGCTAACGTCAGCTAGCCTCCCGTCGGAGGAAAGCTAACGTCAGCTAGCCTCCCGTCGGAGGAAAGCTAACGTCAGCTAGCCTCCCGTCGGAGGAAAGCTAACGTCAGCTAGCCTCCCGTCGGAGGAAAGCTAACATCAGCTAGCCTCCCGTCGGACGACAGACGGCGGTCAGAGAGTCTAAACACTTACTGAACACAAACCGGTCGGTTGGTAGTTTGCAGTCATCAAGTTATTTCCGGTCCACAACTTCTCACGAGCTGCGGCGCCAAACAATAAACACACGTCACGTGTTAAGGTGAACAACCCCTAAAGGATGCGTTCAAGGACGTATCGGTAATTTAGCTAGTCGTATTTCGGCCATTTTTACTTTGATAAAATCACTATTTCACAGCCAACA
>NC_136647.1:1597280-1602280 GCF_949748355.1 Melanostigma gelatinosum | reverse complement strand
AGTGAACATGTTTAGCTTTAATGTTCACATAAAGTAACGCTGGACTTTAAGTCCACCATTAAAGAAACACACGGAGCGGTACAGGTTATCCCCTGTGTCCTTGAACGCATCTCCTTCACCAAGTGTCCGTAGTTTAGTGGTTATCACGTTCGCCTAACGAAAAAGGTGGCCAGTCGTGTATAGGTGGCATACACTGACAGCCAATGAAATTGCAGCATTATTAACGCTGCCCAAGGTGCTCAAAATCCACTTTCATGTCGCTGGTTTCAGCTCCTGGACGCAGGTTCGAGTCTCACTTGGGGCAAAGCCACTCATCAATGATAAAGAGCTATTTATAAATCAAGAAATGTTTATCCAACTTTACCTTTTACTGATTATCACTAGATTGTAGTGGCAGATAGATTAATTGACTTATTTATGGCTATTAACCTATTATATTGCAGTTTTCCTAATTATGAACATTTAAATTGCAATCACTTAATTAAATATGTATTTACTGTTCACTATAATGATTCACTTATTAATGAGACATGTAGACATTCGTGAACAGAACATAATTTATCAAACACAACAGAGACAGTGACTGTTGAACACAGAGCCCATATTGCAAATACACAACACAAATATGTACAACAAATATAATAATGAATCCAGTACAAAATCGAATTATTAAAATGAGCAAAGATATACAGTATATACACAACAACACACTCCCCCTTTCTCTTACTTTCCCTTTTCAACCTCCCATATCTTTTTTTCTGTCTCATAAAAAGCAGACTCCTGGAACTCATTCCAGGTCGTCTGCTTCTCATGCCCTGGTCTTTGTGAAGGAAAAGACTTTACCGGGGCAGTAGATGTACTTCCCTGTTAGTCCAGGGAACCCCGTGTGAATGTGAGGACTGTTTGGATCCTGCTTCAGATCCATCTGACAGAATCCGCACACTTGCGACCTGCGTGCTGGGGTTCAGTCCTCTTCCTCTTCTGCTGTCCTCTCTCCTCCACCCTTTTCTTTGTGGCAGCCAGTTCCAGCTGAAAGAACTTTGTCTCTGCAAAGTCTACAAAGGGCATTCTTGGGTTTGTCAGACCTTCTGCACCGTAAGCTTTAAACACTTTAGTGGAGCAGTAGAAGTATCTGACAGGGCCCTGCTGGAAGAAGAAGGGAGAAGCCCGAGTTCATACACTTGTATGGGTGAAAACACACTTTCCACTTTTAGATAAGTGGCTGACTGGTATGTTTATGTACATGTATATTCAATAACACACTTGTCATAAAAATGAAATATGAATAAAATCGAGTTCCTACCAACTGAGGTGTGGTGCACTACTTTGTCTGTATGTTAGATGTTTACCTGTTGTAGTGGGATTCACTTCTGGTTTGACAGCAGAATCAGCAGCAGGGAGGAAACTGAAGCATCTTGGGCGGTGCTGTTGAGGAGGACCGAGGAAGCGCAGACTGGGCAGCGGGCGGGCCGCTGAGGAGGTGGATTCAGGGCCTGGGCGGAGTCTGTCTTGCTCCTGTGCTTGTGTAACCGCTGTGAAGATGTCGCCTGGCTAAATGAATCTCTCGGGGCTGGTCAGGCTTGTGGTAACAGCAGGTTTATTCCACATCTGCATTTATGACAAAGGACAACATGGAAGAATGGGTCATCTTGCGGACAACTGCGCATGCTCTGTCTAGAAAGACGGCATCAAGTTAGTATGCGCTAACGTTAGCTGTATTGGCGACATTTTTACTGGCAATAAAACACATAAAAAACGTATAGTTACCTTAATAAAAACATGGCGAATATTATCTCAGACAAATAATATTCAACAAAATAAAGCCAGCTCAACTCTTGTGTACTTTTAAAGTTAGTGACAATTATCTTGTCCACGGACGTTCACGGACACGTTACCTTCAGTAAATCCTCCGTTGCGTTCAGGATTACCCATAGTCCTTTGCGTCTACTATTCAGTGCAGGTACAAATCTACAATAGCAGGTGGCGTACTTTTCCCATTTAGCGGGATTTAACCTGGACCTCTTCAACTATGTTACACTTGTCCCAGTCTAGAAGAACAGGCCAAACTTCTCTCCAGTGTCTCTACTAGTGAGATGAAAAGCTGGATGTTTGACCTGCCCCAACACCCGTTCAGAGGCCGCGTAAAGCTGTGCAATCGATGCACCGGGTCGGTCACAGCTTGCTGTTCTTTCGTTACGTGTCCGTAAAGTAACGTCCAGAGTATATCTGACGTTAACCGGCCGCTGGTCAGCCTCTATATTCACCGACGTACAGCAGTAAATGTTACATCATATATTTAAATGCACGTTCGTGTTAACTTGATACTTTCGGCCACAAAAACACAACAAAGTCGGACATGAATGAACCCGTATTAACAATAAAACTGAAGAAACACGACGAACTTTATCTTCATAGCTTTCACGAGAATGTCAGACAACCCAGACTAATTATCATGACATTTTAATTCATTGTTATTCATCTTAATGACTACTTTCCGTGTAACGTAGCGACCACACAGCGAAGAGCTCCAGAACATCCGGGCTGTCGCCGGAGAAAGTCTTTCACTCGCAAAACGGCACCACAGCGCTGCTGGTGGCCAAAGAGATATTACATCCGTACTGGTTTAGGACTCCCATTGAAAATGAATGGGAAACAGTTTAAGGAGTTTTATTTACAGAAGCCCGAAAGGTCGCCGGTTCGAGACCGGGCGGAAACAGTTATTGCTTTTCATCATAATGTTTAAATAAATATTACGTCAGCCGTCACTGTGATGACAGTCTGTTGTTATATATAATATGTTCATTTCTTGTCGTGCAGTTGGGTCGATAACGACTCCTGCAGAACCTCGGGTTGACCCACAACAACAGATAAAGTCACAATTACCTTCAGAGATGATGACGGGTCCATCAATTTAACAGTAGAGTGACAACTGGTGAGTCACTAAGTGTGATGCCTTCATAACGCTGTTCAGTTGGATGGAGGTCGATGCATTGGATCTGTTTCCAGATGAGACGTTCATCAACATGCTGGAGAGAATCAGAGCTTTAGGACACGATCAAGGTCATTTATGTTCATATGACAAACGTGAATAATTCAATGTTTTCGACTCTTTCTCTGCAGTAAACTCACAAATGCAGCAAGATTTTGTCTCTTTTACAGCAGATGGATGAAATATTGAGGCTGAAGCTCCAGAGACAGCGACCCGCAACCCGTGACATTTACCATGGAGGTCAAGGAAAAGTGGTTAGGAAAGGACGTTAGGAGTCATTTTTGGACTTTTCCCCATGTCTCTCTGTCTGAAAGGAGGGGGCACACAGGTCTGAAGAGAACATGATTTCTGTGTAATGATGTGAGTTTAACTAAGATTAGAGTTTTTTTCTGACAGTACAGGTGAATGGTTGTAGTTTGGAGTTTGCAGCGTACACCTGAAGCTAAAGTGGATAAAAACACGTGAGCAGAGTTCAGGAATGAATCCATTTACAATAAAATCTTAGAAAGCCTGACACTACCACACAACACAGCACACTGAAATGCTACATTGTTTAAGTCCACAGTATTTCATATTTTCACGTCTATTCATTTCTATTTTACTGGGCTTTGTTTCTAATTGATGAATGTTGTATTACTGAATCATATAAAACACAACAAATGTCACTAACACTGACTTTACAAATACAACTTTCCCCAAAAAATGTCACTGAAAATAGACTAAATAAGGAAATGTGAAAAGTGTAGATTCTTACGCTGTTCTTCATCCACCAGATAACATCACATCAATGTTAAACTCAAGACATTCAACTCAATAAAGTGCATCAATCTGCCACCCAGCAGCTGCTTCACATCATCACATTCAAGTGAAACTACAAAAACATCTAACCGGCTCATTGTCGTCATCTAGTGGCATGAGCCACAAACTACATCCTCCTGATCAGAGATCAACAAAGACGATCAAACTCGTTCTTCTCATCTCACATGTTTTTACTTCATTAATTCCTGTTTTTCCCTCTTAAACATATTTAATCTTTTTTATATATAGGAAAAGTACATCCTCTTATAAATCCTCTAATATGAGGTGAGAACTTTAAGAAGTCAGGTGACCACAAATAGAATAGAAATAAAAGTAAGGTAAATAAATATAGTAAGAATTCATTAAAAACAGCAAAGGAAACTACAACAGCAATTGAAAACAAGAGTAAAAATGTATAAGAAGTAATACTAACACCAGTAACTAGCAATATTGTGCATGCTATTGAAAAGGAATAAAGTTACATTGCACATAATATTTTGAAAGAAATATTGCACATGATGTTGAAAATCACTGTCCAAGTGGATTGTGAAGGAAATAATACTTTCTGTTTGATTCTTTAGGAAGGTACAGGACTGAAGGGACAGCAAGAGTTTGCAACCAAGGTTGTATAAGAACTTGACGAGTTGGAAATAATAAGCAGCATGTGGTCACTTCCGTTCACTGGTTGCAAAAATCCAAGATGGCGTCAGTCAAAAAGGCAGTCCACAAACCAATGAGTGACGTCACTATGATGATCATGATCATGTTGTGTTCTATTAAACAATTGCACAAAGTCCAACTCCTTCGGGAAGACCTGCCATGCTCACAGGTCAGACCTGATCCCCCAAAACGTCAGTGCACGACTTCACTGACGCGTTTGTGGCTGAACGGGAGCGAACAGGTCTGGACTCTACCAGAGACCTGTACGGCGTCTCTCCTCCTCAGTCCAGATATGGTCACTTCCTGTTCACTTGGTTGCAGAAAAATCCAAGATGGTGACGGCAAGATCGGCGAACTGGAGGCTTCGAGCCGGCTGTTCATGAACCAATGAGAGACGTCACCACGACTTCGTCCACTTCTCATGTACAGTCTGTGTTCCAGATCAGCTTCTACCAAAACTACATTTTATTAGCAGGATTTAAACCACTAGAGGGCGGAGACTATGCATATCTGTCACACAATAGGAACTCAAATACACTGAAATGTCAAGATT